>NC_090052.1:18801880-18841648 GCF_038355195.1 Osmerus mordax | reverse complement strand
GGGTATTCCCCTGAGCTTCACTCAAATATGCTACTGTACACACCGCCCGCTGCCCTCGCTGCATGTACCAGCGTAGGGACAGGAAGCAGCTCCGATGAATGGAAACGGAAAGGTTGAACACAAAAGCTTTGTTGTACGTAACGTGTGGCTGGTGAGGTGCGTGTGGCTGCAGGGGTGCGTGTTGCTGTTTGTGTGCGCGCCGGCTGTAGGGGTGCGTGTTGCTGTTTGTGTGCGCGCCGGCTGTAGGAGTGCGTGTTGCTGTTTGTGTGCGCGTCGGCTGTAGGGGTGTGTGTTGCCGTTTGTGTGTGCGCCGGCTGTAGGGGTGTGTGTTGCTGTTTGTGTGCGCGCCGGCTGTAGGGGTGCGTGTTGCTGTTTGTGTGCGCGCCGGCTGTAGGGGTGCGTGTTGCTGTTTGTGTGCGCGTCGGCTGTAGGAGTGCGTGTTGCTGTTTGTGTGCGCGTCGGCTGTAGGAGTGCGTGTTGCTGTTTGTGTGCGCGTCGGCTGTAGGGGTGCGTGTTGCCGTTTGTGTGTGCGCCGGCTGTAGGGGTGTGTGTTGCTGTTTGTGTGCGCGTCGGCTGTAGGAGTGCGTGTTGCTGTTTGTGTGCGCGCCGGCTGTAGGAGTGTGTGTTGCTGTGGATGTGTGTTGTCCAGTGATCGTCAGGGACGACTGGGGCCTGGTGCAGAGTGGTGTTTCTGTGCTCCAGTCTTTATGAGTTTTAATCACAAGTGCTTATTAAAGTGGTGATGTGTTTGGAAGGGAGCCCTTGGACTGTTTGGGGATAACCTGAGGCTCACTTTCCAACATGGAGGAGAAGTGTGGAGGCAAGCTGCAGCTCTGTCTGTCTCCCTCTGTCTGTCTCCCTCTGTCTGTCTCCCTCTGTCTGTCTCCCTCTGTCTGTCTCCCTCTGTCTGTCTCCCTCTGTCTGTGTCCCTCTGTCTGTCTCCCTCTGTCTGTCTCCCTCTGTCTGTGTCCCTCTGTCTGTCTCCCTCTGTCTGTCTCCCTCTGTCTGTCTCCCTCTGTCTGTGTCCCTCTGTCTGTGTCCCTCTGTCTGTGTCCCTCTGTCTGTGTCCCTCTGTCTGTCTCCCTCTGTCTGTCTCCCTCTGTCTGTCTCCCTCTGTCTGTCTCCCTCTGTCTGTCTTCGCCTTTCCCTCGCTCTCTTCCTCTCCCTCTTTCTTTCTCTCATATACTTTCCGCACCTCTCTCTCCCTCTCATTCTCTCTCTCCCCCCCCTCCCTCCCTCCCTCCCTGCCTCCCTGCATCCTTCTCGCCTCTCTCCCTTCCTCCACCCTTCTTTCTCTTAAAGAACCAATAAATCCACACGTCAAGTGCAGTGGAACAGGAACGGTTTAACTCCTTCACGCACGCCGCTGGGTTGTTGACTTGATGTTCTGCAAACCCTGGACGAGGCCCTGGGAAGATTTGAGAATCTACACCTCCTCTGTATCAGCATCTGGGTACACACACAGCCAAGCCCAGCGGGTCCCTATAAATCATTACACGTCACATCTTATCAGTGGATCGCTGCACACTGTATTTGCGAGTTTAACCCATTTCGGCCCAGCCTGCTCCGAGTTAACCCGATACAGTCTGGGGAACAGGAAGTGACCTTTGACCTTGGGGACGGGCTACTGTACTTTCCCTGTCAGATCCAGCATATGGTGAAGCCTGAGTGAGGGGGGACCCGGAGACCGGATACGGGGATATGCGGTATCCATGGTTCCCAGGAGAGGGAGGGGTACCAGTAACACTGACAGGAGGAGGGGATGAAATGTATCCTGGAATCACATGTTGCTGGAAAGACTAGGGAACAGACAGGCAGGCAGGCAGGCAGGCATGCAGACAGACAGCCACGCAGGCAGGCAGGCAGGCAGTATGGTCGTCCACAGGGTGCAAACACACATGGTTTGAGTTTGGCTCCATGTAAGAGCAGGGGCACAGAAGGCTCTGCTCGCAGGAAGCCTTCAATTCTCACTTCCTGCTTCTGCCGAAAGGCGATCTGCGTGGCGCACCGTCCTCGTCAACACAGAGGCAGTGTTCCCCGGGCAGCCGGGGGGCGGAGCGGGCACGCCAAGGGCACCCAATCCCACTGAAGCAGCCTGTCAGCGCCCTGGAAGGACAGCCTGGGCTGCCTTAACGAGCCCGGGGGGGGCAGAGACAATCACTTTCAATCAGCCCGTCAATCCCCTCAGCGCCACGGCAACAGGTCAGGTGACAGCCGTGTCAGAGGCTCTCTTAGGCTCCAGGAAGCACTTTTCAAACACAGAGGACGATAATTAATCGGAGGGGGGAAAAATAGAGGTATAAGTTACACCACCCCTCCACCCCCAGGATGCTCACTCAGGGTGCTGGGGGTGGAAGTGCTCAGCAAGAATTGCTCACCGAGGGGAAAATGGAGAAGGGCTCCTTTAAGAAAACCCAGGGCGTCAACAGTGTCTTGAGCAACACCTTGAGAAGTCTAGTAGTCTAAAAGGACTGAATGACTGCCAGACAGAAGATACTGATTCCTGATAATGCTGTCGAAAGACACGACGGCATGCAGGTGACGCACAGCTGAAGGAAGCTGTAATTACAGACTTGAGCAACCATCTTATTACCCTCAGCAAGATGAGTGACAGACTTATCAGGGCGACTGCTTCCGTACGACCGACCTCAGGTTGACCTGGCTGTCCCTACTCTTTACACACACGAGGATGACTCACGGCGTTGGACTGAAACATGCCTCAATACTACCTTACTTACACCGTCCACGAGTTCACATGAGTGACTTTGGCCATGGGAGGACTGAATCCAAAGGTCGGGGAGGTCTGAGGAACCAGTCCTGTGAGAGCTAGCTAGCTACCAGAACCCTGTGCAGTGTGACCACACATCCCTCATTCCAGCCGGGGTCTGGGCTTGGATCTGCGACTGGTTCTGGGTCTGGTTCTGGGTCAGAATTCTTGCCCCAGCATGCAGAAAGTTTAACAGTGTTGTTGCAGGGCGGGGGGGGGGGGGGGGTGCAAAAATGATGACATTATAAAAACACACAGCGCCATGTGCTTTAGCGAGAGGCCAGACCACGGAATGACACAGTAGAAGCCTGCAGGGATGGTAGTTTAACTCACAACCCCCCCCATACACACACACACACACACACACGCACTCACACACCAGCCAGACCCCCTCTGTCTGAGGCCTGGTCTGTCTGTGGTCCTTACTCACCTGAAACATCTCCTCTCCCAACTTTTATACTCAAACCGTGGGTGGTGAAACCTCCCAAAAAAGACAACATAAAACAACTTGACGGTAAATGCTTATTCAGCAAGGCTGTGTGCAGGAGGAAGAGAGGGGGGGGGGGGGACAGACATCTTGAAGCGTAGGTTGTGTTTAGGCCTGTTAAACTAAGTTAAACAATGACAAGCTACGGGAAAGAGACTGGCACAAGGAGGAGGGCGTATTGTGAGTGTATCTCCGAGGATAACTAGCTGAGATACAGGACCGACACACAGAGGTGTTTAGAAGAGGTGTTTATGCTTGGGCGTTCACTTTGAAACCCAAGGTCGTCCAGTCTAAACTCATAAAGGCTCAGTCTGCTCAGACACCGGAGCCCAGGTCAGAATGTTCTCTCTCTCTCGCTCCCCTCGCTTTTTCTGCCTCTTCATCTCCGTTCCACTCTCTCTGAGCTCCCCTTGTGTCTCAAAACAAGACAGAGCACGCTCACCATACACCTCCCGGGGTTGTGTGTGTATGTGCGAGTGTGTGCGTGTACTGTACATGTGTGTGTGTGTGTGTATGTGTGTGCTGAGGGGGGAATTAACTTTATTTTGCATTCCTTTCCTTAATGTGGCAATTACGCCCTCCCTCCTCCCCTCTCCTTCATGCCTCCTCCCCCCCCCCCTCTACACAGCACAGTGCAGTGCCTGTTCCAGGGTACATCAAATGTTTGTTTTGTAGACAGAAAGCATTTTTTACCCCCCCCCCCCCCCAATCCCCCACTTCATAGCAGAGAGGGCCTGCTGCTGCTTATTCCAGAGAATGGGAGAAGTTTGACTTGAGGAGTATAGGTTCATTGCTGGGCTTCTTGTGAAAACTGCTCCTTCATTTCTCGAATCCTGTGTGGCTATCAGGCTAGCCAACTCATGCTACCTTACACGACAGCCTACAATCGAAGGCAGTTATCTAATCGGGTCTGTACAGGGTTTCGATGTGTATTTCACCATACAGTACTGCCACATGACATGACATTAAGGAACAAATACTGTGAAACCAACGGAACCTAGATCTAAGCCGTAGCCTAGCATGCACCAGGTCTGACGCCAGCTTGTTTGCGTCGCCCTAACCCCCTCTGTGCCAAATCTGCTGCTGTGGGACCCGCTGCAGTGCCACTGTACAGTGCCACCGGACGCTTCCACCACCAAGCCCGGGAAGCCAACCGGGAAGCCAACCCTCATTTCAAGCCCAACCAGTTGCGTACCAGAATACGGTCGGCACTTTTCCTCCCCGTGTCACTGCCTGTTGCCGAGGCGAGGCCTTCTCCAAGACGGAAAGCGAGAGACGTGGCTTTTCCCCGCCGCTTCTCATCGGACGGAAAGCCACCCCCGCGCTTCACAGCCTGGTCACGCGCGTTCCACGTGCATTCCAAAACGAGGCCTGATTCAATTGGCTAAGCTGCTTAATTGACCGGTCTCTAGGGGACGACAGAATAAGACTGGGAAACAGAGAGGAGGCAGGAAGAGAAAGAAAGAGAAACGGGATGAAAGAAAACAGAGAGACAGGAAATAGCGTGCGGGCCGGGAGGTGGCAAGACACTAGAGGACCAGCGCTCTGTCATCTGCCTCCGGGTTATAAATAGCTCCTCAGATGTTTGAGGATGGAGGTGGGGGGGCCGAGTGCGTGTGTGTGTGGGGGGGGGGGCCTTTGTGAGGGCTCCAAGACAAACCCCGCTTATCTGGCAGGGTGGGGGACAGTCTCTCTCGGGGGGCCCGGGGCGGAGGAAGGACCCTGTGTCGAGGCCGGAGCCTCTTCCTCCTCTTCCGGTGACCTGGGGCCTTCTGAGGACCCGGCAGGGCCCCTGCCGAGCTCCTCCTTCACGGGCTCCCGCTGGGATGTCTGCGTTGCATCATCAGACCTCACGGGCCTGTGTGTCTTTCCTAGACAGAAGGTTGTTGGTTCGAGGCCCACCTGCTCCAGACCCTCAGCCCATCACTCTGTCACCCGTCTCCAGAAGGAGAGCGGTTCTGCGTTCTGTTCCACATCTCCGTTGTTTACCCGGGCCAAATAACGCTCAGAACAACAGGATTGCCGCGCGGCTGTGAGATCTCTGAGAGCAGTGTACCAGCTAGCGAGCGTAATGACCTGTGTACACAAAAACACACACTGGGAAACAAACACAGGGGCTGACAGACTGCCAACTGTAGCAGCAACATAGGAGGAGACTGGGTTTGAAGCCAAAACAGGCTTTTTATAATTGTCCCGGATTTATAGGTGTGGTGCACTGGGCTATATATCTCATTACAGATTTTCATAATGACAGCATGTTCGGTGAATTGTTAGACAGGAGTGTTAGGACAAGAGACGTACTCTTGACCTAGACATGGCAACCCAAGGATTCCTCCCTGTCCTTATAGTTCTAGAGTTTCACCATAGAGGTAGGACTATCCTTCCTTCTTTCAAAGGAACCTGCTGTACTTCCACCGACCAGGCAGACAGGAAAGAACTCCAGAATATTGTACCTGTTTCTGCCCCCCTTATCTACTCTTCAATCTGCCTCTCCTGCTCTCTTTCCTGTCTATATTGCACACCCTCTTTGGCATGCCTCTCTCCCTCTGTCTGTCATTCTTTCTTTTTCCCTCTATCACTCTCTAGAGGTCCCACCCCCCCGCCGCCTCTACCTTTGCCCTTGTTCTCAAAGGCGCACATTTCATTTTATCTCGCATTCCCCAAACAAAGGTGCCATTAAGTGGCTTGCCTCTGACAATATTTAATTAGGTTAAAACGAGGGGGTGGGGGAGCGGGGCGGCGGCCAAATCTGGATCCAGGGAAATTCCAGATGAGGAGTGGGGGTGAGGTGACGGGGGGTTGGTGGTGGGGGGTGGGGGGGGGGGGTGGAGGGTTTGTAAGTGGAGCTCCATCCCTTTCTGACAGATCGGCGCAGACAGGGGAAACTCAACACGCTGTTTATTTGACCACGCTTTCCGTACGCGCATATCATATTCACCGCCGCGAAAGAGGGGAGAGGATCGCAGAAAGAGGAGGAGGAGAAAAAAAAATGGCTCTTTCCTCCGCGGAACAATGACAGAGCTGTTCGGGGTGATTTATGCGACACAAAGGTCTCTCGGGAGGGGACGGCCACACTCTTTCATGTGTCCGTCACACTTTGCGGAAGTACAGAAGAAGCCCCACACGCGCACACACACCCTGGGCTACTAATGGTTATCTTCCTCGTCCTATAAGGGATCTCAACCCCTGGTTGTCAGCAAACAGTACATATAAAGATATCAACATACTGAGGTCTGTCACTGATTCAATCGGGTGTGCTAGTAGGCCAATCGTTCGCTTAGCTGTAACTTGGATCTTATGTCTGTACATTTACGACCAAAGTGGAGCTTATTCCGAAATAACATACCACTCGAGATATCGCCTGCGTTTAACATCAGAGTACATCAAACTGCTTTAGTTTAGTTCCAGGGATTCCACTCGTTGTTCCCCTCACATTTGCTCAGCAGATGTCCTGATAAGGGCACACGAGGCATTCGGTCCCCCCTACAATGAGAGGAGGAACCGAAAAGATTTGCATCCCTAAGGGAATGTCAAATTTACATAAGTAACTAGGTTTGAAGGGCATATTTCTCCACAGATGAACATTTCCACATTGCTTTAATCAATGTCATGACTGGCTTTAAAACAGCTAATCATTTGTACTTTGTAGTTCCATACCGACTACACAGTGTAAATAACAGAAATTCTGGATTCCATCAAAAATGATGAATCCAAAAGCAGAAGACCACCCATATTTTGCTTGTATCTGGAGAAAAACTTTGTGAATGTGTCCAACAAGACTGCTCCGTTTCACACCATATTTCCTCATCTACCAATAAGGAACAGAGTCCAGGGTCACGTGATTTACAGCTCGGGAGTGTTTGGCCAATCAGGTACAACTCAAACAAACAGCTAGCGATGGTATGTTTAGTGTGGAGCCCAGGATCCAACTCCTGTTAATAAGTGTTCATTAGTTTTAATAGCCTGGCTCCTGTACGAAACCAAACGGAGACTAAAAGACCACGTCAGGTTCATGTAAATAAACCCAGATCTCCTTTTCTTTTCCTTTTGGTTCTCTCTTTCATTTCAGCTTGGCTGAAGAGGTGCAGACGGTGCTTAGAGAGAGGAAGGGATGAAAGGAAAGGAGGGAGCTGTCGCTCGAAGGTTCCGGTCCCTTCTTTAAATCTCTATATTTGTCGTGGAAAAACATCTCACCTGATGTGTGGGGCTCTACGGCCACTCTACGCACCACAGCTAAGAAGCTGCCATAAGCCATATCTGGGATATCCAGCTGCTCGTAGTGGTATTATGCCTCTATACCTTCCTCCAATGGGCCTTGTTAAGTGTCTATGCAGCCCTAAGCTGACTGCCACCCACCAGAGGAGATGAGGACTTATCTCCCGGGGTGGGGGGTCTCTCCTGGCGTCCAGAGGCCCATCTCAGGCCCTCCTGAGACTCTGACAGAGGCTACCACCCCCAGGCCTCTGTCCTGGAACATAAACAGGGCCGAGGCGGGGCTGGTGGTGGTGGGGGGCTGGTTTATTTATGGACATGTCTGGGTCTGGGACCATGCCCCCCCCCCCCTTCTCCACCACCACCACCCCCTCTCTACTACTACTACTACAACTACTACTACTACTACAAGGAAAGAAAGAAGGGAAGAGATGGAGGGAGAAAAGCAGATAGGTGGTGAAAAGGGTAAACATTCGATAGATATTATGAAAACCTACAGTGTTTAGATAAGATACTGCAGTGGATGTGCATGCATTCATGTACTCTACGCAAGTGAGTCGGCACACCTGTGCCCACCGTGGTATGTGCGTGTGTGTGTGTGCGGTACACTGCATCCAGTCTTGTATACAATCTCTAACCTGTTAATCCAACGAGCAAGGTCAACACACAAGGCAGCCAATCTGGGAAGGAAGCAGGAAAGAAAACCAGCTCCGCCATTTAAATAATCCAATTGAACTGTTAGTGACGTCAAACACATTCCACAAACAACATTGGCTAGCCTGAGGCCTTGACCACAGGACGCCACAAATAGCGCCAGGGTGTGAGAACGGGGAATTCCGAGAATTCACCGTAGGTTTTCATGAAAAAAACCCACACCTACTGTAGTCCACCGCCAGGTTTATGAAGGCGATGCTGAGCGAGTGTCTTTTTATCTCCCCTGCCTTCTCCTAACCTCTATCAGCCTGATCTAGGTTTTTACAATAAGCTCTTACAGCTTAATAGCCCCGCTACAGAAACCCAGACGTTGTAAGCTGTTTTTATGGGCCTGAACTGCTTTTGTTTCAGGGCCAAGTGTCATGCTTTACAGTACAGTAGTACAGTACGGGGCAGGTACTGGTGAAAGAGGGAGAGAGAAAGGGAGGGAGAGAAGGAGAGAGGGGCAGAGTGAAAGAAAGAGAGGGAGAGAGAGAAAGTGTGTGTGTGAGAGAGAGACACAGAGAGAGACACAGAGAGAGACACAGAGAGAGCGAGAGAGAGAGACACAGAGAGAGCGAGAGGAGGGACAGAGACTCTTCCGTTCTTTTCTACAACTGAAACCTTGAAAATGCTGTTGTCCCACTTCAGCGGGTCAAGTCCCGGTGCGTGTTAATAGGAACCGGGCTCATCTGACGCTGGTCCAAACTGCCTTACAGTAGGTCCTGCCTTGCACAGCCTGCCAGCTCATGTGTTTTCTGTTGCCTGTCAAAGCCAGAACAAAAACAACTGAACAAGACCAAAGCCAAGCTACACATTCAACGGAACCTTCTGGAAAGGCCCTGAAACCAATCTGCGGCCTGTCTCTTTGTGTTTGGAAAAAATAATCTATTTCCCTGGCTGTTTGGCTTATTTCTCACCTCCAACTTGTTCCGTGATCCTATGATATACAAACTGAATGCACAACCTAGTGCATGTTACTGTAGGGAAATATTAGGGGACAGTATGCAGATTACCACGGCGACAGGGACAAGAAATGAGCCGGGACATGATCGGAGGAGGCGCCTCGGCCCTCTCTGCTCGGAAGGGAGCGTACCGAGCATGTCTCATTCCAGCATCGTTAAATGATTGTGTTGAGCTATAAAACGCAAGCTAGGTGATTAGCCCACTGGCCTCATGCTGCACACACACACATACACAAACAATTAGACACACTAGAGGCATCAACATTAAACACACACACACACACACACATACCATGTGCAGCTTCTCCTAATTAAGACCATGCTGCCTTTTAATGCCTGTTAATATCTCCCTCTTAAAGATTGAACCCCACCAGCTCCTTCGAACCCAATGCAGGCTGGAGGATGGGGAGAGAGGAGATGGTGTCTGGAACTGTCCTATCACCGTGCCGACAGAAAGGTTCGACTGGAAGGACGTAGGGTGGTGAGAACTGAACAGGGGGTATGGGTAGAACGTGACTTCAACAACACCAGCACTGGCTTACAGCATTTATGTAACGTATGGGGGGGAGAGAGAGAGAGAGAGAGAGAGAGAGAGAGAGAGAGAGAGAGAGAGAGAGAGAGAGAGAGAGAGAGAGAGAGAGAGAGAGAGAGAGAGAGAGAGAGAGAGAGAGAGAGAGAGAGAGAGAGAGAGAGAGAGAGAGAGAGAGAGAAAGGGGGTGGGGAGGGAGCTCTCTATCAGGTCCATGTGGTCTTTACTGGGCGCTGGGCTGCTGTGCCCGGCTCCGTGGTGCGTCGGTGGGCGTGGAGGACACAGAGACCCCGGGGGCACGGCGTCTGGCCATCCCCTCGCTCGCCTGCGTCGTTAAAGTCGATAAGCTGGCAGCCAGCGCCAGGGAAGCCGGCCACGAAGCAATCACAGTCCCTCGGACCGTCGTCCGACCACTCACTTTTTCCAGAACCTTCTCCCGCTGCCTCTCCGAGGTTCCCAGCACACACGCAACAGGCTCGACCGGCCCTGGCCCCCAGGACCAGAGCCAGAGCCACTGCTCTTAGAACACGGCCCCATCCAGCCAATCGTGAGGCCCGACTGCCGGGAGGAGTGGAAAAGTAATGCACCACCTGCAGGCTACACCACCCTGCGTTGGGTCCCTGTGGGGGAGAAGGATCAGGCCCCCATGACATCAGAGTGGCTACCCGCCACCCCCCACACCCCCCCCCCCCCCCCCCCCCATACCTCCCAGTCTTCACTGGCCAAGCATAGCCAGTGAAACGCAATTAATACGGCAGGACCTGCTTTTCGAAATGTCACGTTTTCACTTTGCGTTAGGCAAGGCAGCTCTTCTGTTTGGGGGAGCAGCTGTGTTGGGGAGGAGAGTTGGGTGTGGAGGCTGAGGCTGGGGTGGACTTTGGGGTCTGGACAGACAGATGGGTGGGTGGGAGATGCTAGGCTGGCACAGTTTACAGTCCAGGAGTACGAGGAAACACACACACACAACCTCAGCCACTCCCCTGCTTGCACACCCCTAATGCTTATGTATAGAGTAAGTATGTCTGTGTGTGTGTGTGCAAGCGTGTACGCATTTGTGTCAAATCATACGGGTATATGTGCGCATGCACATATGTGGATAGGACCCCTTCCCCTTTCCACAGCTGTGACCCCCCCCACCTCCCCCCTTCCCCTCCACATGTGCACCTCATCTGGAGCTGCTGAGGATGGAGATGGAGGGTGGGGGTGCGGGGGGTGTTAATTTTCATTATGGAAGGGGTTCCCCTCCTGTAACACAGACACACACTTACACCACCACCACCACGTCGCCCATGGAGGCCCCACTTTTACAGGAAGGTTAGCCAGGGCTTGAGGGGGTTTTCTGGGGGAGCGGAGGTGGGGGGCTGGTCCCATTAAGGGCAGCCAGGGAGGCAGCCATAGCAGCAACCAGCCAAGCTACAGGCCTGGTAAAGAGTTGCCTCTGCACACATAATATTCCTGCAAATCTCCATGCTTGCTTGTCTCTCGGCTTGTCTCCCGGTTTCCCTCCCTGTCTCTCTTCCTGTCTCCTCTTCTGCCTGCCTGCCTGCCTGCCTGTCTATCTCCTCGCCTGTCAGCCTGCTTGTCTGTCTGCCTGCCTGTTTCCCTGTCTGCCTCCATCCCTGCCTGTCACAGACATGTCCGATCAGGTTCTGAGGGGAATAGCCTGTGGTAGCTAGCTTGCTAGCACTTATGGGAAGCTGCAGAGGGATTAGGCTGTGTGAAAGATTGTTCTGGTGGGGTTAGGGTTGGTGTGCAGGTGGAGATGAGATGCAGGTAGAGGCTGGAACAGCCATTGTAGAAGGAACATGTATGTCAAAGCTGCCAACACTCTCCATACAAACAAGGACTTAGGGATACGAGAGGCAAAGACAAGTTTGTACTTTTACTGATTAGGGCAAGAGAACAATGACAGAGAGAAATAAAGTGAGAGAGAGGGTGAAATAGTTAATAAGACAAAGGGAAAGAGAGAATATTCACAAATGCTGTTAAGCTGTATCTCTAATATACCGTATGATGTGGTATTTGTTTTGTGAGAAGTTAAGATAGGAGAAAAAGTTGATAAGAGTGGGTTCTGAGATTTTTTCTTTCGGCATTTATGTCTGTGTGTATGTATGTGTGTGTGTGTTTGTTCAACAAGAAGGCTTTCACTCTCTCCCTTATCTTCATGCCACGCTTACCCTACTTATAATCCCCAAACACCAGAAAACGGGCATGACCAAAAGTTCTGAATAATACAAAATCTGATTTGTTGAAAGCAAATTTGGTCGCTGTTCAAGAATGTCTACTCTACCAGAGACCCAGTGGTGTTTATTCAAACAGCCCCTGGCATCGTCACACGAACAATGTTACTTGTTTCAACACAAACTCAATCTGCAGAGAGTTAAAACCGATCTGAAAGTATTGGGTTCAGGGCCTATCAAAGACTCCTGACAGAGAGATCGTTCCCACAGGAACATGGAGTGGGGTGGGGGGGGGGGGGGGTGGGTGGGCTGTTTGCCCAGGACAAGAGGACATTCCTTCCTGTCCAATTAGGTTTGACTGTTTGACAGAAGCAGCCAGGCCCAGAATGGGGTAATATCAAATGTACAAGCAGAAATATATGAGTGGAGCGAGAGTACAACAAAAACATGATCTACATAGAAGGTACACTGAGGAACACTGTGGCCCTCCTGAATGGGTTCCGTTCCAGAACACCCACCCACACACATCCACCACCCCCCACCATCACCCCCCCCCCCCACACACACACACACACACACACACACACAGGACACCTGTGGGAACTAAAGTATGAGCAGCAGTATTTATACCAGAGCTATTAGTCACCCAATCATAAGCTGTCCCACCTGCTTCCCAACCCTGTCACCTGCAGCATCGACTCTCTCTCTCTCTCTTTCTCTCTCTCTCTCTCTCTTTCTCTCTTTCTCTCTTGTCTGAAGTTCAGACAAGGAGCTGGACCTGGTCCAACAGAGAACCAGACGGGTGCCAAGTTTCCGTGTGTTTCCTGGAACAAACAAAACAGGCGCAACCTGACTGGGTTTCTGACAGAACAGTTGGCTCTACTTTACCTGTAAGACCTACACTTTTGCTACTAAGCATTTCTTAAAAAGCCCTCTGTTATACTTCCTGACATAATGTTCAAACTAATCTAGGATTGAACGACATTGGGCCAATCCAGATAAAAGACTGAGTGTCGGCGGCGGCAGCAGGCCCTCATGTTCCAGAAGGATCCGAGGGGTCCAGAGAGGAACAA
Source organism: Osmerus mordax (assembly GCF_038355195.1). NCBI lineage: Eukaryota > Metazoa > Chordata > Actinopteri > Osmeriformes > Osmeridae > Osmerus > Osmerus mordax. The sequence goes on along the minus strand of NC_090052.1, from coordinate 18,828,742 downwards.
CAACAGATGTACAGAGGGCACGGTTGACTTTATGGAGGTTGCACACAAGGTTTATCAGCGCCGGTACTCTCAGAGATTGTTCGGCCTCTTTGATCTTCAAAGAGAGATGAGCCTCAATCAGGGGCAATAAGACGATAATGAAGCCAATCCAGATGCATTAGTGCGTACATCACAGAGACCATACCGAGCACAGCTCTCTTCCGTGGTCCCACATTGCCATCTAGGGGTCACTTTTGAGACTGCAGCTCTTAATTTGTGTTCCTGGAGAGCAACCGTCCACAGTGGTAACAACATGAGGTACTCGAGGTTCAAATCTCAAATAAAAATTACAAAAACACACCCAACAATTTATTGGACCATTTCCCGACTTCAACTATTCAAATATCCCAGAGCTATGATTTATGTCTGTGGTTTGACCTCACTAAAACTCAGACATTGGTTAGAGGCTGCTACTGTTTCCTAGGTTCTTGCTGTTTTTCAGGTTTAGTGCTCCTGATTCTAATGAGCTGGTTGATAAGATGAATCATGTAAGATACAGCTTGAGGAAGTGCTAGATGGTAGCTCTCCAGGAGGAAGGTAGGTGAGGCCCTGTTGAGAAGAGAGGGAGAAAGGTTGGAACTAAACTCTCCTGAACTAGCCTGGCACAGCATGGTGCTTTGTGAAGTGAAACAAGAGAGACACCTAGTGGATTATTTCCTGTAGCACACCTCAACATGAAATGGGATTCAACTAAACGACATGGAAATTCATCCCGTTTGACTTGTCCGCTACCAGTGAGTGAACAGCACTAGACTTAACTAAGGCAGCTCACCTACAACCACCATTGTAGAACTGCACTGCTGTTTTGGTTGTACTACAGGACTGTGAGTTTTAATAAGAAACAGTTTAGTCCACTGGAGTTAAAACAAACATATATGACCTTTCTAACACTTGTGTGAGTGGTTAGTGAGTGGAAGAGTGGCAGGTCTTGTAGTAAATGCACTTCCTGTCTGCTGTATGGACTTTGTTACATACTGAGATACTCTTTCGGCACAAGAGCAGTTATTCTATATGACCACCAGGGATGCTGGATCCCTAAAGTAGGGAAGGGTGACAAACATGCGTAAAATAGGCCCAGAGCCCGTCTACGGAGAGCCTGTTCACTCCCTATTACAGTTTTTCACAATTGCTAAAACACTAAACCCCATTCTCTGAACCAAATGTTCAGTGAACTAAACCAAATTGTCAAATCAGACACTCTTTTGGCAAAAATCAAACACATTTTCATTCACTAAACACATTTTGCACTGTGATGCACTTGTGCTGCAAAATGGTAAACACAGGCGGCAAACACTAAACACAACTACAACACAGTTGTCATCTGTAAAACAAAATGACTCAAAATTGTTCACACTTGTTTCTAATGCTGGTTCGGAACAATGTCAGCTTTCACCGTGGTGTCCGAATACAAGAATAGTTCAACGTCAACCAGCATTGTTTACTGTAAATGTTTGCCTTCCACCATACAGCCCTTTTCTCAACCCAATTGAAGAGTTTTTCTCTGTGTGGCGGTGGAAGGTGGATGCTAAATCTCCTACAGGCAATGGAATTGGCCTGTGGTGACATACTGTGGGTGTGGAGTGTTTTCAAGGCTGGATCCAGCACACCAGAGCGTTTTCACCCCGTTTTTCTTTGTTCTTTGTTGACAGTACTAAGTTGGGATGGTTACTGTCATATTTTCTAATGAAATCTACAGTATTTGTATAGCCCCTCAGCCAACCTCAACCCTCAAGGAAGACAGAGAAAAACTCCCAGAAAAACTCACTCGAGGAGAAATAATCGAAGAAACATTGGGAGGAGCAATTCAGTGAGGGACCCCCTCCTCCAGAGACTCTTGGCAAAAGAGAGGTGCAGAACACAGGATTACAGTTTTTCTCGATTGCTAACACACAAAAATGGTATGTCTAAGCCATCCTCACAAAACCATTTTGCCAAATCCCAGCAGAAAGACCATGTACCCCAGTCTTTAAACACAATTCACCCTTTTTGATAAATGTCTCAGGTTCATTCACACTTCTTTGCAAAAGTCTAAACACACCTCTCACTTTAAGACACAATTATCACCCTTATGTCATTCAGAAAACACTGCCGTTTGATAAGTAAACTCAAACCAGCGCAATACAAACACCCTTAACAACCAACTATCCATGTGTAAGCACTAACAAGCAAAAATACTCGACAAGCAATCAGGGGTTTGTAATGGTAAGCTCATCTGTACTTTGAAATCATGGATGCAAATATCAGAGGAAGAGGCCGAATTGTCAGAATGAGAGGAGGTGGACGAGGGAGAGGAAGAGTAAGAAGAACAACAATCTCAAATGAGGTCCATGCCACACGATGACAGAAATCCCTATGACAGAACAACCTTCTCCAAGCCATGGAAGAAGCTTGTGGGGACATTGCTCTTGAGTCTTGTCAGGGATGGCTCAGGCATTCAAGGGTATTTTCCCTGCTGTTTGGCTAGACAAAACATTGCCTGTGAAGTTGAGGAAATTCTCTGGCCTGACCCTGGTCAGAGATAGGATGCTGACCCAGAATGAACAGTACTGTAGCGTACTCAAGCCCTGTTACCCAGGTAAAAATGATTTGTTCATGTCCTTGTTTTCTTAGACTTTGTTCCCCAAATTACATTTTACAGCAATACATTTGTGTTGTTGACTAGCATTACTACTATTTGTTTACTGTGACCACTACAGTAACAAAAGTTCAAAATGCAATTGCTGTATAATGTAAATAGAAAATAAACAGCCTGTAAGAAGGACAATTGCAGTATTTGTGAGTTTTATGATTTACATCATGTCATGAGGTGGAACATATCTAAAATTCAGGGACACGTTATAGTCAATGGTTGTTGTTTTAGAGTTTGGAGAAAACACTGAGAAAAACTGTAACATAGTCATACATCAGGAAAGTGTCAATGGGTGTTGAAACACCAAAGTCGAGGGTTTCAAAATCCAAAATCAATTTTCTTTATTGCTACGTAAATGCATTTACTGTGTATACATAAACACATTTGTCTTTACATGTAACTACATGGCCTGGATGCTGTGTGCTCCATGTTTTTGTGTTGTGTCTAATGATTGCTCCATAGTGTTTATATATTGATTTGCTGTGTTTATGATCTGAGAGCATTGTTTGATTTTGAGCACAAGTTAAATGATTTAGGGGCGAGTGTTTGATTTGACCAGAATAGTCAGAGGTTTAGGAAATTGAATTTGAATATTTGGTTTTGTGTTTACAGTTTTGAGAAAATGTTTGACTGTTTCAAGAAATGTGTTTTAGCAATCGTGAAAAACTGTAAGCCCCATTGTACCGAATTTGGTTGCAGTTCCACCAGAGTTCCACTGGGGGTGATCGCAGGCGATCAGAAGCTGGAAGTTCTCCCCTTCTTAGACGTTCTCTGACAGGCCTCACATTCTGTCCACCACTGTCTTTGGACACATCATGCGCAGGAGTGGGGCATCTGCAAAGCATGTGTGTCGTGTAAACCCTTCAAAACCTCCAGAAAAGTGTGGCCCAGGGAACTAGTGGTCTCCATATGAGTTTGTATGGAGAGACAGAAAAACAGCCTTTTTGGTATCGTAATTAGATACATTATAAGAGCCAATAAAACCATTCTGTATTTGTTTAGGGATGATTTTTCAGAGGTACGGCTACTGAATATTGTAGTGGCCATACTGGGTACTGCAGCAGAACATTTAGTGAGTGTTATTGCAAACTTAAACCACTAGATGACATCAAAGACTAACATTAACTAAGCAAAACTACAGGGCATGTCCGACTTCTAAATGACCAAACTCCGCATCACCAGAGCTGAATAATGACCAGCATTCCTGTTTAGTTAAACCACTATACATTTCAACTTAGACATGGCTCAACAAGTACTAAACATAGTTAAAAGCAGTCACATGACTCACTGTATTTACTAAAAGTGAATGTCAAGTAATTTCAGAGACTTTATCACATTGTGGCTGTATCAACCTGAGACACCTGTTGCTAACCACCATAGGTCACACACACACACATGCACGCCTGCGTGCACACACACACACACACACAAGGATGCATTGGGCTTCTCTGTGGGCAGGCGTGGGGGCTGTGGCGTGGGGGTGGTCTGCTCTGTCCTCTGGGAGGTCATAGGAGGAGGGGGGGCACAGGACATTACACGCTCCTCTTCACACTAAAAATGTCTCCTTTCTGCTCCCACGGAGGCCGAAATAAAGGGACAGAGGAGGGGACGGAGGGATCAGTAGAAAGAGACTGAGGAAGCCAAGGAGGCCATGCAGGGGGGGGGGGGGGGGGGGCTCATTCACATTAGGTAGAACTATCTACCCTGCTTTCCCATGGCGACAACTCACACCAAGTGGAGGCGTGTGTGTGTGTGTGTGTGTGTGTGTGAGAGTGTGTGGTCACATGTCCACAGGAATGTGACGTTCGTGAGAGCAGAACACTGTGATATAAAGACAGGAATTTTCCCTCCAAAACAAGAGAATGAAAAGATACCGACGGAGATAAAGAGGAAGACAGAGATATATTGTGCGTGCGTGTTGCTGGAATGCCAGGTATGTAGAATGCCTATACCCCTGAGAAGGCCTTGGAGTCTCTGAGAAGAGCATACGCACACACACACTCCCAGAACACCTTGGTCTTATCCAGACTGTGAAGGAGCACCAGGCACATAAGGAGGTACATGGAACACACACACACATACACACACACACATACACACACACACACACACAGTTTCACAGCAGCCGGGTGGAGTAGCTCACCTCGGCCAAGACTCTTCCCAGGTCTGTCAGACAGAGATAGTGTTTGTGTAACTCCTGGCTGCACAGGACAGCATCCTTCATTCAGCTCAGTTCCAGGGGCCCTGGCTGGGGCCCTTCTAGCGCTGCCTGTCTGAATGAAACACTGTCTGTCCTGCATGACAGAGATGGTCCTGTACTCTCCCTCGCTCACTGTCTGTCTCAGCACTCGGGGTGGGGGGGAGAGAGAGAGAGAGAGAGAGACAGAGAGAGAGAGAGAGAGATTCACAGAGAAAGAGACTGCAAGTGCGCAAGACAGAGTGAGAGAGAGAGAGAGAGAGAGAGAGAGAGAGAGAGAGAGAGAGAGAGAGAGAGAGAGAGAGAGAGAGAGCGAGAGAGACTGAAGAGCTCCTCCAGGAGATGATCTCCACGGAGGCCGGCCTCCCAGTCAAAGCCCTCTCTCCTCTCCCGTCCCTCTGTCCGACCTCGGGGCTTCTGCTGTGTGTGAGGATGCTGTGGGAAACCAAGGAGCCAGCCTGGTCACGGCTCTGGCCATGCAGCATGGTTCTGGCCATGCAGCATGGTTCTGGCCACGCAGCATGGTTCTGGCCACGCAGCATGGTTCTGGCCACGCAGCACGGTTCTGGCCATGCAGCATGGTTCTGGCCACGCAGCATGGTTCTGGCCACGCAGCATGGTTCTGGCCATGCAGCATGGTTCTGGCCATGCAGCATGGTTCTGGCCATGCAGCATGGTTCTGGCCACGCAGCACAGTTCTGGCCATGCAGCATGGTTCTGGCCACGCAGCATGGGTCCATCTCTGAACTGGAGGTTGACAGGTCGAGGCAGCTGGTTAAACGATGACCCAGGGCCGTATGAAAGGGACTGTGAACCGACCACGTCTTGTTTCAACCCTGCCGAGTCATTCTAAGCCCTCATTATGGTTTCGCCACATCCTCCCCACTCCCATTATAATTACCGGCCCCATTTCCACACACAAACACACATTTCATTCACACACACACACACCTCCATGATGTCCCTGCTGGCTTAAGGCGGGGCAACTTCTCCTAATGTGGTATCGTGTGGTAAATAACCAATGTGACGCTACACAAGCACAAACACACACACACACCCCCCTGTTTAAACAACACCTCACTGCCTCATGAGTAACAATAGCAGGTGAAGACAATCGTTTTCTCTGAGCTTCAAGGAGGGATACACCTCTCAGAGTCTGGCAACCTGCCAGTGTAAACGTAAGGAAATGCATGTGTTTCTGGAGGTGTGATGGTGGAGGTGTTCTGGTGGAGGTGTGATGTTGTGGTTCTGATGGGTCTCTTGCACCTCTCTCTCTCTCTCTCTGTGTGGTCTCCACAGGGAAAAAGTCTCATATCCACTCCTGTGTGTGCCCTGGATGGACAGGGATTGTCAGAGCTCTCTCAGATGCACAGGCTGTAGAAAACATATCCCCCCCCCCCCACACACACACACACCTAACAGCTCAGCATGAGAAAATCCGAAATGGAGTGAAAATCACGAAACTTTTTTCCTCTCTGGGAGAGAGAAAAAAATCGCTTTACACAACCTTCCCAGCTTTTCAGACCCTCTCTCTCTCTCCAACACACACACACACACGCAAACACATACACCTCAGAACAAAGGTGCCATTTTGCTCAGGAAGGGTCAGCAGTTCCCTCCATCAGACAGGGGCTTGTTCTTGGTCGGAGGCTGCTGCCCAATCTCAGCCACCATCCCCCCCCCCCCCCCCCCCCCCCCCCCCCCTCCCCCCTTCGGCCCCCCTGACTCCACCACCAGCCCCCACCACCCTGGAGACAAGCTGCCCATTGTTCCCCCACCACTAATAAATGATAGTTCTCCTGTTCGGACTTTAGAGACTACTCCAAACACACACACCCACACACACACAACATACAAAGAACAAGTGGATGGATGGATGGTGTGGATATCCAACATGGGGACATAGTGATATTCTGATATGTTTTGCTAGTTCAATTGATAGTCATGGGATTGTTGATTCAAGCCGGGGTGAGATCATTCGACAAGTGTCTCCTTTCTCTGACAGGGGGAATTTCTGCATTCCAAGTCAAACCAGTATTTCCCTGGTCGATCCAAATGAGGTCATCATGAAACGCCGCTGATTTTGAAAACGGGCCGTTAGGTCATTCATGAAGTGCTCTCTTCCTCCATCGCTCAGCCCTTTTGAAACAGTCATGACAGCCACCCCAAGTTCACCAAGAGGTCATGTGGCACCAACACACAACACACACACACACAATACGTACACAGTCCAAGCACTGAGAAGGATCCGGCCCAGGCGTGAGGTGAACCTAGGGTGGTGGGACATGATGAATCACTGCTGAACCTGAAGCCATAAACACATCATTAACAGGCTGGACCGCAGGAACTCGATCTGTTTACCTTGTCCACCTCTAAGGGGGCCTGGAGGCCACGGCTAGTACTCCCTCTCCACATCCCCGGCTCAGCTCAGCACACCTCCTGGGGGCCTGGAGACCAGGGCTAGGGCTCCCTCTCCTCACCCTCGGACCTCCTGGGGCTGGGTGCACTGGCCTGTCGCTGGGGTAGACCCAGCTCCATCTGGCCCTGCTTGGCCTGTTCAAGAGTTGTATCAGCGCTGTCTAAAAACGTTGTCCCGGTGTTTGTGAGATGAGGTTGTTTTCCTGTTTTCTAGACTTAAAGAATATGTCCTTTGGATGAGTGAGAGAATGTGTGTGTCCACTCTGCTAGTGGCTGTAATGCGAGAGAGCATCTTCTTTTCGTATCGTGTTTGGAATGCAGCTGTTTCTATGGAGTGGTGAACATTCAAGAGAGCACGCCTCACCTGAAGTATTAAAGCTAGACTTTGCAACCCTGTCGATCCTTCGTGGGGTGGGGTGAGGGTTTCAGACAAGCTCAGAACAACAGGGCCGGAGATGAGGGAATGAGTTCCTGAGTGGAGTAAATCCAGACTTGTTAAGTGAGTCTGACCCTGTCATGGATTGCTCTGCTCTGCGGCTCGCCACAAGGATATCATATGGCATCGCAAGCAGCTCGCTTAGCTCAGCAACAGAGAGACGGGCATTCCTCTTTGACTGCTCGCACTCTCTCTTTCTCTCTCTCTCTCTCCTTCTCTTTCTCTATCTCTCTCTCTCTCTGTGTTTGTATGTCTGTCTCTATGTCTCTCTCTGTTTCTCTTTTTCTCTCTGTGTCTCTCTGTGTCTCTCTCTGTGTCTCTGTGTCTCTCTCTGTGTCTCTCTCTGTGTCTCTCTGTGTGTGTGTATGTATGTATGTATGTATGTATGTCTCTCCCTCTTTCTCTACTTCATTCTGGACATTTCATGGTCTGGGGCAAAGAAAAAAACATAACCACCCCAAATAAGATCTCCTGCAATCTAATACTCATTTCCAAAAGCATGCCTCTCTGCGTGTGTGTGGGTGGGTGTGTGTGTCAGAGAGAGCGTGTCAGAGCGAGGTGTAGGCCTTGTGCTGGGCAGATGCTTGGCTGGAGAGAGGTCACGTAAACAGACGCACATTGCCCTGTTCCCTCGTCCCAGAAACAAAAACAGACGCGAAGAGGAGGAGGAAGAGGCGAGACGAGTCCTGGGTGAAAAAGAGAGGCAGTGTCGAGGCAAGGCCCGCTCATTGACACAAAGTCTGTCTTTGTCTTCCTCCCGGGGAGGCAGATAAAGGAATTCTTGTGTGTCGGGGGGTTCTGACCGAGTTTATTTGACACTTCAGCTCCTTTTGTGGAGCAAGTGTCCCTGCGTCAATGCTGGCCATGAGAGTCACTTGGCGTCGGACAGGGTCCCTCTTCAGAGGAGAAAGGGGGTCTTGTTTGGAGAAGATTTTAATGGAGGAGGGGGTGCAGGGAGACAGGGGGGGGGGGGTGTGCTGTATACTGACATATAGTGGGGGTTCTGTCCCCATGTCAAACAATAGAAGGAATTATTCAGTGCGGAGGAACTGGAGACATGAATGTGTTTGTGTGTACGTGTGTGTGTGTGTGTGTTTCGGGCTTAAGGATGTAGGAAGCTCTTAAAACACAATACATACACATGAGCGCGCACACACGATCGCACGCGTGGTCACTGTCAACTATTTAACGAGTGGGACTCTAGTGTGCATGACATGAGCACAACATCCTTAACATCCTAACAATGTGGATTCCACGTATGCATTCAGAAAGCAGGTTAACATATCCAGAAGTCTACAGACAACACACACACACACACACAAAACACACACACACACACGCGCACACACATACACAGCATCAAGGGTGAACCAGGGTGTAACAGCAGACAGAGATGCTTCATAAGCAGATGGGACCCACATGGACAACCATTTCCAGTCAGCTGCCTCAGAGCTCCATTCATGCTTTCAGCTCCCTCCCAGACAGCACCAGCATACTGGTATAAACTGCTGGGGAATACGGGGGTCACTGACGATGATGTCATGATCTGTATATGACATGAGTGCGTATGAGAGTCTTAGCAGAACAGCGAGCTGGTTGTTTAACCCCCTGTAGCCCCTGGTATTGCCTGTCACGCTAAAAGACTTCCCTTAATGTATCGTCATTCCAACCACACATAAGCAGTCACATCTGAGGACAGTTGAAGTACAGTGCACACTTGCTGGCGAATATCCGCTACTTTTGAAACTGACCGCAACCGACCAGTCAGCATTCTTTTGGTTTCGCTCTTGTAGCACGGAGACACCTGGTGCAGGTGTATTCATAAAGACTTTACGCACGAGTTTATGACAAGGTCTGACAATAATGCACTCACTCTGCTGCCGACAATGGGTAGAAGTTTAAAACACTGGCAAAACAAATTGTTGAACTTGTTTTATTCTCGCGACTTGCGCAGGTGCGCTTACTCTCAAAGTTTAGAGTGGAATAACGGATCACGGTGCAGTTTAACAGGTGACCGGGAAGAACTTCCCAGCGTCTGAAAAATCCCCCCTTAGGACGTACAAAGCGGTCACACTATTGAGGTGGATAGATGTACAACACCTTTTAACTAGCGATTGAAATACGGCATTATGAACATCACATTTGATGGGTAAAAAGACAACTGGGAATAAAGATTTTTTTGTCAACTTACCTCTCAGATTGATCACATCACCAGCTGCTAATCCATGAAACGTTGGTGCAATTTCTAACATCCCCTCGGAACGGTATTTCCAATAGCTCATAACAATATCATCCTTTATCATCCAGAGCGCTCAAAACATCCAGGAAAGTCACCCAAAAACGTGACATGACATTGCCCATCAACAAGTTGACAACTTCCGCTGAAAGTGAACCAGCGGCAACGGTGAGTGATACCCTTAGGAGACTCGTAGACCGGTGGTGACTGACCACTGGGATCACTGCCCTGCCCTGAACCTCTCTTGGCGGGAGGCTGGAGTAGACTACAATCCTGCAGGTTCATTCTGGGTAGACAATGACAGAGCAGCAGCCAATATCCAGAAAATCAATCCAGAAAAGGTAACCTGCTGTCACAAGACAGAGTTAAAATAATAACAACTCCACACGTGTTTTCCTCCCATAACGGGAACGAACAATCCACCATATATGATCACGGAGAAGCTTAAAAAAAAAAAATCTTTACAACCTCCTGTTGTTGAGCGGATAAACCTGTATGGTCAATTCCATCATTGGGAGTAGTAAAATCCTTCTCGGCAGATGGTAGAGTAGGTCTACATCAGTGCGCCTTGGAATCACACAGCCTCTTGTGTGCCCTACTGTACTCTCCGAGAGTCAGAGTAGAAATGAGCCATGCTTGAAGTGGCGCAGATGCGAGGTACCAATCGCAGGGGAGCAAAGCATGATGGTAAATGTAGTTTATGAATACTTTTTACTATAGCGATATGATTATAATATCCTGTAGCCTATGTTTAGAGAATAGATTAGGCTAGAGAAGTAGGTCGAGCACATGTTGTTATATTAATATAGCTATGTTAAATACCGTTTATTGGTAAACGAATGAAATGTTGATTTAGGAATGTAATCATAGAGCGGTTTTGTTTGAATATCCTACGTTATTAACAACTAATTTAGAATTCACATTCACGTTAATTACTTCTATGTTAGCATCTCATGATTTAACGTTAAATTAATGTTTCCATCAGCCGGCAATCATCTGTGCGTCTGTCTGACGGAACATAGCGTGTGAGCTGCCGATGTCAGGGCTCTGAGTAATCATGACCTGCAGTCGTTACCAGGAGATAAAACGCTGTCGTTGCTTTGAATCACCTTCCCATGAAAGACTCACTTGTCTTCCTCACCTCAAGTTCATACCCTAACCACCTCCAGGCCTGCTTTTGACTGTGGACTCCAAGATCCTCATAGCCTGCTTTAGACTAGGCTCATGAAGATGATAAGTGGATTCTTAGGAACGGATTATCTAGATCATGTATTCTGTTTATTGGGCATTTACTCTTGTTCCTCAATCCGCTTTAGAACTGGAAAAACATTTTTTTAATCTTATCTTATTTTATTTTTTACATGTTTAGATTTTTGTGAATGTTATGTTTATTATTCAAAGTGTCAAAACATATTTACTTCTTCCTCTGCCAATTGTGGTGATCTGTCATTACACTCAACATGTTTTCAAGAGTTCTGTTATAATACGTCTAGTCTTGTCCAGTGGACAATAGAAAAAAGAATCTGAAACAAAATAAAGTGAACTCTTTCTGGCAACTATAAATTCCCCAGACACATAAGAGCGATATTGTAAGCATACAATGAACAGCATTCAACGTTTGCCATCGGTAATTCAGTCTAGTATATTTATACATGTTATATATGCTAGTAATATCACCATAGGCATAGCTAATATGATAATATAATTTTTGAGACAGATTAATGATGTTAAATCAGCATTAATGATTACACATCAGAAACATCACAGCTGAGCCCGTTTATGAAAAGAGCCACTAAGAGATCCACTCCGTCTTTTCCTTCGCGCCTCATTTGGCTCCTGTCCAGCGCAATCCTGGAGTACCTGGATTGCACGCAACGTCAATTGCAGGTACCTGATCGCTTTGTTGTATGCCGGGTTGAAAAATTGCAGGAGGTTTGCGCACACAGCGTTGCGTGACTAGGGCCCGGGATGAAAACACAAAGACATTGTTTTCAGCGATCAAACTCCCTTTATAGCAACTCAACGGCATTCCTGTCTCGCATTCCTAAATCACGGCTGCTGTGAGAAGTTTTTTCCCTTTAGCGGGAATAAATAGAGAGCAAGCGTTTCAGATTTTGAATATGGTTCTCCTACTAATGCTATAACATCATGCAAATAGACATTAAGTAATTAACTTCGTGGTAATTCATTATAATTCATAATCGATCATTAGTTGCATTCATTCTAGATGCCATAATTGGGATCTGAGATATGTAACTTCCACTTACATGCTACAGGGGACCTTCTGTGTGTGGGTGCGTGTGTGCGCGTAGTGGGTGTGTGTACGAGCTCATGTACACATTCATGCACTAATGTGGACTCAAATGTTTTCCAGACTGGAGTACCACAGTAATCAAATCCAGAGAGCAGCCTCTGAATGCAGCACACACACACACAAACAGACGCACGCACGTACACAAATACACACACACACACACGCAAACACACACAGATGGGAGGAAAAGGAGGAAGCCATCAGAGAAATGAAGAGAAACCATGCGTTGATTGGCAGAGGAAAAACATGACAAAGCAGCCGTCTAGGACGTTAAGTGGTGTTTAGTGAGCCAGGCAGACCAATGGTCTGCTGCATCCTCAGTGGTGGTGGCAAGCCTGGAGCAGCATGGACGATCATCTGGTGCGGTTGAAACAAATCGAATATGAACTGGACATTATGACCCGGAGGCCCCCCAGCTTTTGTCCCTTCAACATACAAGAAGTTCAGCGGGGGACAATAGAGAGGGTCAAATCTCTGTGTGCGGCGAGATAGAGGAAGAAAAAGAGAGAAGAAGAAAGTGAGGAAGAGAGAGAGGGAGAGAGAGAGAATTGAGAGAGAGGAAGAAAGAAAAGAGTAGGGGAGGGAGAGAGAGAGAGAGACAGAGAGAGAGAGAGAGAGAGCGAAAGAAGACTAGAAAGAGAGCGGGGAGAGAAGGAGAGAGGGAGGGAATTATTAAGACTGGAGGACATTCATTCATTACAGCTCGTAGACAGAGGGCCTTCTCAGCTCTTGTTTTGGACTGTTTAGATGTCCCAAGCCTTGTATCTCTTTGACCACCTCCCTCACAAGGCTCCATTCACCCAGGCCCCGGCGGGAACAAATGTTTCCTTATGTGGCTCCGAGGGCCTAGCCTTAGTGTCAGGCAAGGGAGCCTCTCATATGAAAGAGAGCGCGCGAGAGAGAGAGAGAGAGAAAGCGAGAGAGAGAGAGAGCGAGAGAGCGAGCGAGAGAGAAGAGAGAGAGAGAAGAGAGAGAGGAGAGAGAGAGAAGAGAGAGAGAGAGAGAGAGAGAGAGAGAGAGAAGAGAGAGTAGAAGAGAGATGCTAAAAGGGTGAAAGGGAGCGATAGAAATAGAGAGACAGAGAGATGCAAGCTGGGCTATTTGAGCATACCATAGCTACCTACCAACCGGTCCTTACAGTAGCATATTATAAGGGAGCCTAGAAACCGAGACGTTACCGTGCGAGATGATGACGTCATCAAACATCATAACAGACATTTCCCCTTTGCTGAGGTCCCACCGTCCCCTCTGCGGCCACAACCATTTCCACCTCTGTGAGGGAATTCAAATATCAGCCAGGAAACCTGAGCTTGGGTTCCATGTTGGCTGCTCCTCCACTCGTGACGGTTGGCCGGCATGCGGACTTCCACCGTTTGTCCTCCGTCTGCAACAGAGGGCCTGGCTGAGCTCTCTGTGACTTGACACAAGGTCACACAGAGGTCTCAAAGTAATCTTTCTACAGTGGGAGAATTAACAAGTTAAATGTTTCCCGGGCATTGTTGCTCCGGTTTCTAAATAAAGGTGACTTTATGATACACCGTGTCCATGGTAACATAGGTGTGGCTGTTACTCTTGGTCTGTCTCTGTTATGGTCATGATTTTGATTCCGGTTTTCACCATCCAGTTAAACAACCAAGCTACAGGCCAGCATGTATAACCCGAGGTCCAGGCACTGGAGCACATCAGGTCTGGCAGTGTGAGGCACGTGGGTGGAGGGCTGTGTTTAGGACCAAGGAGACCTGGTCTCCTGGGCTGAACCACTTCCAGAGGAAACCACATGATCAATGACCCCCTGCTACCTTGTTGTTCTTCGCTTTCGATCGGAGTGCTCCACCATGGTTTGGGCTGAATCATTTAGTCTACCCCTCCTTTTCTCTCTCTCTATGTCTCTGTCTGTCTCTCTCTCTGTCTTTCTTCACCTCTCTGTGGTTTTCCCCTCCCTCCCTCCCTCCCTCCCTCCCTCCCTCCCTCCCTCCCTCCCTCCCTCCATCCCTCCCTCCCTCTCTCTCCCCTCACACTCTCCCCACTCTTCCCCACTTTGTCTCCCCTCTCTCTCTCTCTCTCTCTCTCTCTCTCTCTTCCTCTCTCTCATTAGGGTCTCAGGAAACGGCAGGGGTCTGATATTGACTTCAACAGGTTTTCCGACATGGCAGAAATGTAATGAACAGTTGGCCCGCAGTGCTGGGAGTCTGCGAGGAGATCCTGGGCTAACTAAGATTACGTTCAGCCTGCTCTCCTCATCAACTTACTTGGGAGTACACTGTGTTTATGTAGTCATGTTCAAACACTACTGCTGAGATGATGGAGCTTACTGCAGGGTATACTACAGGTATACTTTAGGTATAGAAACCTGGATAAGATCTAAATACCACAATCATGACGATCATGATGATGATGATGATGCGACTGACTCTTGCTAAATAAACCGATGCTAAATAAAACAGATGCTGTAGGACTATTTCATACGGAAAAGGTTCCTCAGAGAACCATTAAAGATCCATTGAAAATCCATTCTCAATTCTGAAAGAACGATTTAGATCTTCAGCACCTCGCAGAGCTGAAAAGAGTTCATCTCAAACCCCGGGATTCGAGATAAAACTCGTTTTTCAGGGGGTTTCTGTAGAGCCTGTTTGTTTTTCACAGTGGCAACAGTCCCTACTGATTCAAAGTACCTATTTAACTCCAGCTTCGCCACTTTATCGGGTTTCTATGTCAAAGGCTAGCGCTCGTAAAAACGTCCAGCGGGCCTTGCTGGATCCTAGCCGCGGAACATCTGGGGCTGCTGTAGGAACAGCATGTATGTGTGGCATATTTACGGCAGCACACCCAGACGAGGGAGTCTTGAACGCTGCCTTCCTGCAGCCCTGTGCCCGTGCTGTCAGCCAGGTAGCTGGGAGTGTGTGGCTGGGCTATGCGTGACTAGGAGAAATACACCTGTCTCTGCGCTCAGGTAAGGAGGGGGAGTCGGCACGCAGGGGCCTGCCTGCTGAACAATGCTCACTATTGTACCTGCTCTCTTCCTGCAGACGCTCACAAGGAGAGGGAACCCTGGGCAGGAGGCAGAGGCACGGTGCCTCACACACATGGACACACACACATACACACACACATACACGCACACGCACATACATACTGTACACACACACACAGACTTAGACCTGCTTGCGCACACACACACACGTGCACGCGCACACACATACACGTATGGATGTACACACACACACACACAGACATCCGTACGCACACACATAGACACACACTTTGACCTGCTGACAAGCATACACACATCTACCCCCTCGCACACACCCAAATTATTTATAGTACACATACAGTACTGACCGCAGGTGCCCTGGGGCTAAATCCAAGAAACACTATCCTTTACACGCAAGCTGCCAATCATATTGGGATTGACAGCTTCTACCACCAATCACACAGCAGGATAGTACCGGCAGTGAAAGGGCCTGGGTGTGTGTTTGGTTACAGTTGCCATTATCCTGTAAGACAACTTGACACACTTGTCATTATTAGGTAACCTAGCCATACATCTGTACTAGAGAAATGTTTTGACCTTCTTACTGTAACCTACAAGTCCATTCTCCGTATGAATAATTTAATGAGCCAGCATTTACATATATTTTAGCAGATGCTTTTGTCTAAAGTAACGTACAAATAAAATGCATATTTGCAAGCACATCAGACAATGAAGTGTACAGTGCACATTAAATGAATCCAAGATGTTTCTAAAACTACAAACACGACAAACAACGTGGACAGCGCTTTTGTTGAGCCTCTACAGAGATAACACACTTACTGCAAATGTCACATCTGAACACAATAGCTGAGCAGGGCTGATAGGGGAACAGGGGGTGTGTGCGAGTGTGTGTGTGTGTGTGTGTGTGAGTGTGCGAGTGTGTCTGACGCTCTGGCCCACACCAGCCCAGGGAGTGTTCACACTGTCTATTGTTCCCCTGACAGATAACCCTGCCCAGAGATAGAGAGGAGAGATAGAGGTACAAATACACACTGCCTGGCTTCCCCTAAATCACACACACACACACACACACTCGCACCTTCACGCACACACATTATCACACGCACCATTTGGCTTGATTTGTTTGTCTGTTTGGATAAAGAATGAGGGAGAAATGGTCAATCGGAAAGAAGTGAAAACACAAAACATCTGCTCTCAGATCTCAGACCTCTGTAAGGACACCCACACTAGACCCCCTAGACTGCATATCCAGCTGTGCTACACATGGGGCTGCTTCCAAGGGTCCTCTTAGTTCCGACCCCCCACCCCCCCATTACAGTAACATCACTCTGACAGGTTACTTACACCAACTAGCTCGACTCTGAAAGAGAACTCACTTCAGTCATTGAGTCATCGAGCTGTGAAAGGAGTCGATCTCTCCCACGCGTGAGTGTGTGAGTGTGCGTGTGTGTTAGACAGAGAGTCTGTATCTGTGTGTGTGCTCACCCGCTAACGCAATACAGCCTTCATAAAGGTAGTATTGTTAAGTTGCGTGCGAAGCTCATGCTTAAGGCTTCGGGTCCCCGCCCACCCCTGTAAACCACAGTCATTTTTTTCACTCCTTTTTTTCCCTTCTACACCTTCCCCTTTCTTTTTGTTACAGGTAAACATTTGATGTCCGCACGCAATCCCAGGAGAGTCTCCGCCCACTGTTCTTTCCTTCCTTCACTCCCTGGCTTCCAGTCAACTGCTCTCTCTCTCTCTCTCTCTCTCTCTCTCCTCTCTCTCTCTCTCTCTCTCTCTCTCTCTCTCTCTCTCTCTCTCTCGCTCGCTCTCACACACACACACACAGTCACGTAAACCCTCCTTCCCCATTCTTGTGACATTCCTCTCCTTCCTGACTCAGCACCTGTTTCCTATGGAAGCAGCATGGCCATGGTCGTTGTGTTTTACAGCACTATCATACTCTACTACTCTGCTTTACTTTACTACGGTACTACACTACTAAACCAGAACACTCTACTGAAACTCTGTAGTGTATTGTATTAGAATACTCTACTACTACACGACTGCACCTCTGTACTCTTCTACTACACTACTATTCTGTACCTATCTACTACCATACTCAACTATACCTCTGTAGCCTACAATATGTCTATACTCCACTATACCTCTTTATTTTACTATACGACTATACTCTATTATACCTCTACATTCCACTATACTACTTTACTTTAACTCTATATTCTACCACTACTCTGGCATAACTCTAGAACATGAAGACTTTCAGTGATATTAAGCCCGTTTTTCAAGTTGACTTCCCATACTCTACGGACATAAAGCAATCAACACCCTCTCCCCCGGTTGGCGTCAGGTTTTTGAAAGCGTATGCCATCACTGGCCTGGTATTTAGACAGTGTAGGCCTACAGGCTTTCAAACAAGACCTACCAAGACAACACAGCCTGAATCCAGCTCTAAACATTTATAGCAGTATGAGAATGATTGGGATCAACCAGATGTAGTCCTCTGACAGAGGATCGTAAAACAACCTCAAATCAAGCTCATGGCTCAAACAGCATTACACCAGCCAATCGCTGTCACGCACATGCTTTCGGCCTGCAGATTGGTTGTGTGTGTGTGTGTGTGTGAAGGGGAACTTTGAGTATTCCTGACAGCACATGGGAGATCACCATGCCCAAACACACAAAAACACTTATCATTGCCAGTGTTACCAGCATCACCACATATGACTTCAATCACAGCTAATGAAGCTGTGGGCAAAGGAGAACTATTTTAACACACACAGCCACACACATGGATACACACACACACGGATGCACACACACACACACACGCATGCATAGTACACACACACACACACACACGGAGGCACACACACGAATGGACACACGCCGATGTATTCATAGTACGGACACACACACACCATTTGCCTGATGACAAACGGCAGCGATTCAACGGGAAGCAAGCACAGAGATTCAAACTATAAATGTCATGCATCAATTACACATTTACAAAATGGCTGGGTGTTTTGGTTCATTGTCTCGAGGCCAGAGAAGCTGCTCCATGAATGAAATCTCTGCTGAACGCCCTCATCTCTTCATCATCGGATCCAGACCCGGGCCTACAGTAGCTGGGAACCCACGTGTGAGAGGAAGGCCGTCTCCTCTGGTTGGGACTTCTGACAACTGTGGTTAAACTGAGGAGGGTTCCATGGATGGAACTAATATATGAGAAATTATTTCAATCCCTACATTGTTGTGTCTCATGTGATAATTGTGACTGCCGCCCTCTTTCAATGGAGGCCTTGGGATCGGTCCAGCGAGCCCAATTAGAAGGCCCCACGGAGGTGGAGAGTATTGTGCAAATACAAACAGTTACTGTAGAACAGGAGAGGCAGCCCTTGGCTGGCCCACAACAAGAATACTGTATGCTAGATGAATATTAGATTTGTTTGGCCAGCAACAAGTTACCTATTGTTGAGTTGGCCTTTCTGCTGCTCTGAAAAGCCATTCAAACAAGATAATCTGTCTGCGTCTAGTCAATGCTGCACTCTGTTCCCTGCGCTGGGACGAAGCGGCCAGACAATGGGCCTGTTTGATTGGGAATATGAGGCAATGGGGCAGAGGGAATAAGTGGATACTGCTCCCAGCCTGTTTACTGCAGGGTCCCTTTACTGGGAGAACAAAGTGCTCTACGTGTGCCCGGGATTTCTCCTTTTCCCCTTTTCCTTCACATCCTCTCTCTCTCTCTCTCCTCTCTCTCTCTCTCTCTCTCTCTCTCTCTCTCTCTCTCTCTCTCATCTCTC
Source organism: Osmerus mordax (assembly GCF_038355195.1). Classification (NCBI taxonomy): domain Eukaryota; kingdom Metazoa; phylum Chordata; class Actinopteri; order Osmeriformes; family Osmeridae; genus Osmerus; species Osmerus mordax. Next base: position 18,809,675 of record NC_090052.1, on the reverse strand, counting down.
TCTCTCTCTCTCTCTCTCTCTCTCTCTCTCTCTCTCTCTCTCTCTCTCTCTCTCTCTCTCTCTCTCTCTCTGTCTCGCTCCATTCTTCTCTTGCTCGCTCTTTTTCCAGTTTTCGCCGTTTTTGTCACTCAACAATGCTGTGTTGTCTTCTGGTTGTTCTCTACTTTTGTCACCTGTTTTCCTGCTTTCAATCTGGGTCTTCTTTTTCATCCGATTTCTCTTTCTCTCACTCTCACTCTCACTCTCTCTGTCTCTCTCTCTCTCTCTCTCTCTCTTCCGCTCCATCCCTCTCTTGGTTGCACATTAAAACCAGGGGCCAGTAGAAACAATGGCCATTGTCCTGACAGCCAACAGCCGGCCCCCATGTGGAAGGTGACTGTGACAGTTTGGGGTCACGTCTGTGAAAGAGGGCCATTGTCCTTCACCACACCACAAGGTGTGCTGGAGCATGGCACACTGGCACCATGGTAATAAACACACACACACACACACACACAAACACACACATATTGTCTCTCTCCCACATCCAAATGGTTTGATGTACGACGTATAGCTAGAGCCAAAACAAAATCAATTGAAGAGAAACCGAGCCCTCAAGGTCAACATCAAAAGGACAACGTAACCAAAGAGTCAAGAAACATTAGTGATCATTGTGGGATTGTTAGGGAAGGACAACATCCTCGTGTCTGTCGTACTCCTTGGTGTGTCTCTGGGAGGTCTGCTAGGTCGGAGATTTCTCCTTCACTCAATAATACATGATTGAGAATACAATAATAATACTAATAATAATAATAACAATGTGTATATAACATTTTTATATTAATCATAAATAAAATAAAAAACGCCTCTCCCTGTCTTTCTTGATGAATAAAGCATTTTTTTGGGACCGTGTAGACCAGTCCAACCCTGTTCACAGGGGGGTCAGTCTACTGTATAATATGCTGTTACACTGATACTTGCTTACCATCCAGTCTTACTGTAGTCTATTAAAACTTTAAGGGCTGTAATTAAACTATCACTATACAGGGCCTTTTACAACACGTTTATGGTTGTTAGTGCCTCCATAACTACTTCTGCCTTTTAAGGAAGCCAATAGAGAACAAAAGAGAAGAGGAAGGTGAAATGGAGAAGATAGCTTACGAGAAGGAAAAGTGGATGAAGGCTTTTGTGTGTGCGTGTGTGTGTGTGTGTGTATGTGTGTGTATGTGTGTGTATGCATCCTGGCCTGTAAGGTTGCTGCTTGTAAACAGTGTGGTCTCCGTGCCCTGACAATATGACAAACAAGGTCTAATAACAGGGTTGAGAAGGAGCACAATGGTTGGGCCCTGGCACAATCTGGCAGGGAAAAGAACAGAGTGGTGTACCAGTCAACACACAGATGCCACTGAAATGAATACAGGAATTTCAGAGGGCTTGGAAAAATACGAGTCTCGAACTCTAAACATATTTAGTACATAATACATAATTACAGGTGATGTGCTTACTTGATGGCATTACATGTCCAATTTCCTGGAAACTGGTGGAAAACCAAATAAGCAAACAAACAAAAGAGCATTTCAACCATTGACTGTAAATTTGAATTATCAGTGTGGTGGAACTCAGAGACCAGCATCAAGACCCAATGCATCCTTCAGTTACATTACCCACAGGAACCATCCTGCACAAACAGCCAATCCCTACCGAGCAGGAAGTAACACAACTTCACAAGACATTTGCAAGTTTGTTTACCACTGTCAGTCATGCATCACACACCGGCTCGAGCAGCTTGTCTGCGTTCAAGATAAACACGGAGGAATGTTGATTCTTGGTTTGAGGTTGTTAGCACACCAAACACACTGTTAAGGATGACTTGACATGGGCATCAAATGCTATCATTATTATGTCACCACATGACTCCTGAATTATAATAGGTGGTTAGTTCATCTTTCCTTCTCTCTCTCTCTCTCTCTCTCTCTCTCTCTCTCTCTCTCTCTCTCTCTCTCTCTCTCTCTCTCTCCTCTCTCTCTCTCTCTCTCTCTTTTTCTCTTCACCTCTCTCTGTCCTCCCCCCCTCCCTCTCTCTCTCCCCTCACACTCCCCCCATCCCACTTTTCTTCTATTTCTCTTTTTATGAGTAAAATATACAAACATCCAACAATGATCAATGGAAAATAACACGGTACGATTAGCAAGGCGCTAACATGCTAACAGTGAGTCGGCACCTGGCTGCCAGTTAAATGGACGGCTGCCTCAGACATGGCTCGGTCCAAAGGAACCAGTTCAAAGTGTTGGACCAGGACACAGACCGCTGCTCTGTTCTGTTCTGTGATTACCAGGTCGTAGCCGCAGAGCGTATGGACTCACTTTACCAGGCCTTTGAAGTGAGTGAATGGTATGTGAGGTCCAGTTTCTGACACTGACTCACTCTGGGTGAGCTAGCGTGACAGCAAGGCAGGTTAATGGGTTTCCCCTCTAACCACACGTGAAATATGACTGGCTGTCGCCCCGGGGCCTAAGCTGTGGCTACAGACACCAAAGGCAGCCTTTCCGTGTTTGATCACTGTGGGTTTTTCTTAATAACCGACTCCCTTTCTCATGTGTATGTGTGTATGTGGAGAATAATTACATGCAAATGAGTTTGTGTTTGAGTGAGTACAGGGAAGTGACTGTGATTACTGTAAGAAGAACACACACACGCACGGACACACACAGACATACGAACACAGACAGACACCCGTGCATGCACAAACATACACACCCGCATATGCGCACACTGGGTGTGCGCATATGCGGGTGTGTGATCCACATATGTACTTTGATCTGTCATGTCCCCCAGGCGTAGTGTGAGCACACTCCCAGCCAGCTCTTTGTAAATCCTTCCTGAGTGTATGGCAATTACCTTAGCATGTCACTGCTAAGTGTGTGTGATATCAGGCTTCCAACTGGCTCTCTCTTACCTGACAGTCACAGATAGACCCATTTGTATACCGCAATGCCTGTGATTATTTGGTATTTCAAAAACAAACAATAATCAATAGATATTGACTAAAGTTGGTGGGCAGAAACATTGTTTTATGTTGTGACGGGCATCCTGTTGAAGTGATAGATTGTTTTAAGGTTGAGGGGTACTTGGTTGAAAGTGACATGCTTGTAGTTTCAGGGGTACAGTTGACATGTGTAGGGGTGTCTGGTGTGCAAGTGACATATTTGTAGTTTCTGGAGTACAAGTGACATATTTGTAGTTTCTGGAGTACAAGTGACATGTTTGTAGCTTCAAGGCAGAGAGCAAACATAGCAGAAAGAAAGGGTGTCTGACAGACATCTGGATTGCAAAATACATCTCTTAAACAAACACACACAAACACACTCAAACATACTCGCACGGGAAGAGCTAAACCTTTTCTTAGAAAAAAGGAGAGGTTAACAAACACTGGCAGACAAGTATAACACAGAACCAGACAGATACACTTATTCAACAAACACATTCCATTCAGCTGCAGTTCTTCACACAAAAAGAGATATGAACTCCTCTCCAAATTTCTGGCATGTATGTACACACACACGTCTATCCCACAAACACACCAAATACATGTCTATCCCACAAACACACACAGACGCCTGACCTGTAAACACATCTGTACCAGAGGCATAGCCACAATTTGTTCTAAGGCCTACCCAAAAACGAAAATATCTCTGAAAAATGATGCACCGGTTGCAAAGTAAGTAAGTAAAAAAAACTGAAAAGATGCCTATCCATATTTTTCTAGGCCTACCCAAAAGGATTATTCTGGCTACGCCCCTGGTCTGTACCACAACACACACACTGTCAAATTAATGCAGTGAGGGTTCACATAGACCTAAACAAACAAACCTGGTCTGGTTGAGAAAAGTACCATGTCAGAATGGTATGTAAAGAAGCAGCTCATATGTAGAAACACAGAAGACAGTTTGTTTGGATGGTCTGCATGAGCAAGAGGTGAGTCCTTTGTAAGTGTTTTCCGCATCATCGCTCGTCAAACTTGTTTCGAAATTTGAAAAGGAAGGACAGAAGATGCACTTCAAAAGAGGTCTGATAAGGAAACACAAAGCTGCACAAAGTATTCCCCTGACTGAGTAAACTGACCTGTATGACCCAGTACATATACAGTACATCCCTAGTACCAGGATGTGTACAGATGTCTACCTTTTGACGTATTAGCTAATGCTTATTACAAGCACATGGATCTAAAGTGTTCCCACAGTACACACTGTATATTTCAATATCAATATACATATTGCATATATTAATATGAACAAATACAGTATACTGTATATGTAGACTGTCATTACAACACATTTTCAAGTGCAAGCACTCTGCAACCTCAGAGTGTGAGCATTGGATTGGTGGAACAGAAGTCCCCTAGCAACATGGGGGGGGAAGCCTTTCAGATCCATATCAACATAATCACCACTAGCTGTTTGTTTAGCAGGAAGTGTCAACCAAGCATGATTTCCAGAGGCTGGGTGGCTGCTGAAATAACCAGACAGGAGAGACCTGTCTATGGTGGTCCTGACAACTGGGGCCTTGGGGCCTGGGTCTGGGTCTGGGCTAATGTGGGTGTGTGTGTGTGTAGTAGAAAGTAGAGGAGGACTGGTGTCTCTCTCCTGACTGTGCCATGCAGGCTGTGGTGACGGGGGAGAGACCCTGGGTGTGATCTCGCTGACACAGGAGAGGGGCACTCCCGCACGCTCTCACCGAGCAACGCAGGCCACGGACACAAGTACAAAGATGCGCACCGCGCACACAAAGCACACACACGCACACTCTATTACACGTGGGAAGTAGAGGGGATGTTCCACAGCTAAAGTGGTATTTTCCTCTTTTGCTCTCTCCCTCCTTTGACTTTCAATCGCTTGACCCTATTCTCTTTCCTGCCCTCTCGTTCTCCTTTTTTATTCCTCTACCTCTTGGTCTCCCTCTGTTTATCCTTCTTCCTCTCCCTCCCTCCCTCTCTCCCCCTGTACATCTACCTCTCTTTCTCCCTCTGTCACCTGTTGACTGACATTTATGGCCACAATAATAGACTGTTAACCTCCCCATGACTGTTTACAATGAGTGAAGGATCCACATTTTTATTAGAGTCCACTGTTTGACAGCCCTGTCTCTCTCCTCTCCACCCTTTCTCTTCCAGAGGGCTGTGCTATACTGGATGAAGGAGTTGGTAACACAAAGTCCAGAGTCTGCTGCCAACACACAGTGGATGACTCAATAGAATAATCTCACCACCAAGCTCCAGTATGAGCAGGCTTGTGGACAACAACCCCTAACCAGGCTGTGGGGTCAACACAGGTCAACACAGGTCCGCCTCCTTGGAAGGAGAGACAAGGACACAGGGAGAGGAAGAAAGAGAAAAGGAGGGAGAAAGATGAATGTGTTTGGGGAATCTTGGGACATGTGCAATGGTTATAGAGGGACAGACAAAGCGGCTTCAGAGTTTAAAGACTTGACACTCGTAAACAGCATTGTACTCATTCCTATAGCTAGCTTGCTAATGAGTTACCAAAGCATGTATGACTAGAAATCCCAGAATCCTGCCAGCTATGCTGCTGTGGATGTCCAATAACGTATATGCGAACAAAGTAATTACAGAGGTATGAGTCTTGAGCAGTTTAGATCTCAATAGAGATTGACTGACTTTTGTGTATGTAATGAGAAAAACCATTATGCTGAAAGAACACTATAAGTAGAATGTATTGTACTGACAAAGGGTCAGATTTACTGTTGCAATTAAAAATGTTATTACAAATATGAAAACTTTATTACTGTTAATGCTGTTTTTTATGTTTCCATAACAGCCCACAGTTTAATCTGTTCAAAACAAACTTGATTTGTACAGCATAGTTCTTTTAACAAGTAATGTCACTTTAAAGATGCCCACAGATAACCAACCCTCAGACAAGGTTAAACTCTCTGTCAGAGAAAAATGGAAGAAACCACAGGACGAGCAGTTTAGTGAAGGACCTCCCCTCCAGAGATTGAGGTTAGTAAAGGAAAAAAACACCAAAAATGTCCAAACACATGTTCTCTAAACACAGCACCAAAATAAAAATCCCAAACAACTTCCTTTCTTTCGATTCTTTCTTCCCTTCTTTTTACGGCTCTTTCCTTGGGAAGTATTACAATTTGGCAACACATGACAGGAATGGCGAGTTATTATGTCACCATGTATGTGTGTGTGTGTGTGTGTCCTTGTGAGCAAGAATGTGTACATCCATCAGTGTCTACGTGTGTGTGTGTGTGTGTGTGCTGGTAGAGCTGTGACGCGCTCAGCCGTGGCCAGGGCGCTTCCTTTGTTGCGTGTGTCGGCGCAGGCCCGGGGGCAGGGCCGCAGCCTGAGAGGGAGCCTCGGCTGTGTTCTGGAAACAAGAAAAGCTGCTCTGCTTTTGGAAGGCTGTCTTGGCTCTCCCCGACCGCTCGCTGGCACGCAGTCAAGATCCTGCCCCTGGAGAGGGAAGATTAATGACAGCTAGTCACGGAAAGGCCCCGCAGAAGCACCGAGAGAGAGAGGGAGAGGGAGAGGGGGAGAGAGAGAGAGAGGGGGGAGAGAGGGGGGGGAGAGAGAGAGAGAGAGAGAGAGAGAGAGAGAGAGAGAGAGAGAGAGAAGAGGAGAGAGAGAGAGAGAGAGAGAGAGAGGAGAGAGAGAGAGGGAGAGAGAGGGAGAGAGAGGGAGAGAGATAGGTGAGTAACTAAATCAGTTTGAGATGTCTGTAGCGGTGTGTGTGTGTAGTGTGCACGTGAGTGGAGGAATTGTCATTAGGAATTGGCATTTGGCATTGAAACAATGAACAGAAAAAAATCACAAACTAATGATGATCGTATTTACCCAGACAAGCATTTACATGGGCCAGAACAAGCTGTCTCCACTGATGTTCTTCTGACAGCCTGGGCTTCAAGAGAGCTTCTGCCTCTGCTGTCATCCAGCCTCCATCAAGCCTCCACCCAGCCAGCCTCCAGTCTCCATCCAGCCTCCATCAAGCCTCCACCCAGCCAGCCTCCAGTCTCCATCCAGCCTCCATCAAGCCTCCACCCAGCCAGCCTCAAGTCTCCCTTCCAGCCTCCATCAAGCCTCCACCCAGCCAGCCTCCAGTCTCCATCCAGCCTCCATCAAGCCTCCATCAAGCCTCCACCCAGCCAGCCTCCAGTCTCCATCCAGCCTCCATCAAGCCTCCATCAAGCCTCCACCCCAGCCAGCCTCCAGTCTCCATCCAGCCTCCATCAAGCCTCCACCCAGCCAGCCTCCAGTCTCCATCCAGCCTCCATCAAGCCTCCATCAAGCCTCCACCCAGCCAGCCTCCAGTCTCCATCCAGCCTCCATCAAGCCTCCACCCAGCCAGCCTCCAGTCTCCATCCAGCCTCCATCAAGCCTCCATCAAGCCTCCACCCAGCCAGCCTCCAGTCTCCATCCAGCCTCCATCAAGCCTCCACCCAGCCAGCCACTAGTCTCCATCCAGCCTCCATTCAGTTCTGGTCTGGTCAGGTCTGGTCAAGTTCATCAGTGATCATACCCCAAAAGCTCCTGATCCCAACAACAACAAACGTAGTTGTTACAGCTTGTTTGGCTCAGTTCTACACGTTACATCTCTGAGGTGTGCAACAGAGGTGAACTTTGAATGTTCTCACCCTTAGAGTCCATTCTGAGAGACACACACAGTAATGTTTCCCTCAAACTCTCCTAACCTTACCGAACTCATCATTTCACAGACTGGAGGACAGTCAGTTAAGGCCAACCAAATCACTTATTTTAAACTAATCTAATTTAATCAAAACTGACCTGACC